>NW_027507685.1:99869627-99877127 GCF_037356315.1 Lithobates pipiens | reverse complement strand
TTTGTACAATTCTCCTTTAAGGGGAGTGTGCCGGGGGCGTGTCCTATGCCTACATACATTTACTAGCAGGTGTCCCTCATTCCCATTTCTGAAAGTTAGGAGGTATGCAAAGATCCTTCCGCCATACTTATACTCTGTCAACTAAAGAGGTTTGAGTGGCATTACTAGTTCACTGCAACTGAGAGGTGGTACCTACCTTAAAGTGGTAGTATGGTCGATTTTTTAACTTTTACCTACAGGAAAGCCTATAATAAGGCTTACCTGTAGGTAAAAATAATATCTCCTAAACCTGTACGGTTTAGGAGATATTCCCCTCGGTATGCGCCGCTGACTGCAGCGGCGCATGCGCACAAGGGGGTTCTCTCCGTGAAAATCCGGCAGCGCTCGTGCGGCCGGACTGAAATCTCCCGCGCGCATGCGCGGGAGTGACGATATCGCGGCTCCGGCCACTCACAGCGCCGGAGCCGCGATACCCGGAAGAGACGCCGAGGGAGCATGTCGGCTCCCTCGGCGTGGATCGGGCCAGATGTCGGGGCCTCGTTCTAAGGTAAGTATTTCATAATGAGCTAGTATGCGGTGCATACTAGCTCATTATGCATTTTGCTTTGCAGGTTTAAAAAAAATAAAAAATTGCGGGTTTACTACCGCTTTAAGGGGGGCCTACAACCTTGAAACAGGAAGAGGTTTTACTGGCAAGATATCCAGAAGGAACTTTGAGGTGTTGCTCTACCAGAATTCCTTCTCTGAAGACCATACAAAGCTCTTTGCACTATTTTTATACCTTACCAACAAAAGAGGTTTGAGTGTCATTACCAACTCACAGCATCTGAGAGGTGGGACCTACCCTCAGGGGGGGGCTACAACCCCGAAACAGGAAATGCCTTTACTGGCACAAGGAGCTTTCAGGTGTTGTTCTACCAGATTGCCTCCTCTAAAGACCACACAAAGTTACTTCCACCTTACTACAGCAGGATATCCAGAAAAGGAGTTTTGAGGTTTTGTTTTACCATATTTCCACCTCTGAAGTGAAGACCACACAAAGCTCCTTCCACCATACTTAAACCCTTATACCCTGCCAACTAAAGGGGTTTGAGTGGCATTACTGCATTCACAGCAACTGAGGGGTAGGGCCTACCCTAAGGGGACCCTACAAGCCTGAAACAGGAAGTGCCTTTACTGCCAAGATATCCAGATAATGAGCTTTCAGGTGTTGCTCTACCAGATTTCCTCCTCTGACGACCACACAAAGCTCCTTCCACAATGCTTATATCCTGCCAGCTAAAGAGGTTTAAGTGGCATTACCAGTTTACTTCAACTGAGAGGAGGGACCTACCCTAAGGGGGTCCTACAACCCTAAAACAGGAAGAGCCTTTACTGGCAAGATATCCAGAAGGACCTTTTAGATGTTGCTCTACCATAATTCCTTCTTTGAAGAACACACAAAGCTCCTTCCACTATTTTTATACCCTACCAACTAAAGGGGTTTGAGTGACATTACCAGTTCAAAGCAACTGAGAGGTGGGCCCTACCTTAAGGGGCCCCTACAACCCTGAAAAACGAAGCGCCTTTACTGGCACGATATCCAGAAGGAACTTTTAGTTGTTGCTCTACCAGATTTCCTTCCCTGAAGAACACACAAAGCTCCTTCCACTATTTCTATACCCTACCAACTAAAGGGGTTTGAGTGGCATTACCAGTTCACAGCAACTGAGAGGTGGGATCTATCTTAAGGGGGCCCTACAAACCCTACAAGACCACATAATGTTTCTTCCACCATACAATGGCAAGATATCCAGGTAAGGAGCTTTGAAGTGTTCCTCTTCCAGATTTCCTTCTCTGAAGACCACACAAAGCTCCTTCCACCATACCATGGCCGGATATCTAGATAAGGAGCTTTGAGATGTTGCTCTATGAGGTTTCCTCCCCTGAAGACCACACAAAGCTCCTTCCACCATACCATGGAAGGATTTACAGATAAGGAGCTTTTGCATGATGCCAAACATGCTGAAAAGGTTTTGGGTTTACACCTTAATTTCACCTTCCTTACTTACTCTAATGCCCCGAAATAATTAAATTGTGTCGGAATCTCCTCATTTTTATTGAAATCAGGGAAAGTAGGTCTCTGACGTTTCTAGTACGTCCAGAGTTCAGGGGATTCTGTTTTGTGTTGCTGTCTCCTGGCTGTACAGCAACTTTATAATTTTTGCAGGATTCTTGATCACCCCAACCCCCTGCCCCCACTGGCCAACTGCTCCTCCCTGCTTTCCCAGCCTCTCCTGCTCCTAAAAATCACAGCTGTTGTGACGTGCATGACAGCAATAATTCTAGGTTCCCCATTTTCTCTAATTTGATGAGCTGTAAAGGCATTAAAATTGTTGCTAACTGATCATTTTGTGTACCGTCATTTTTCACCATTTCTATGGCACATGCATTTTTAAAGGCTGGACATGTTTGGTATCTATTTACTCGACACCACCTAATTATTTTTTTTAAATTGGGGATTAAATTGTGATTGCGTACGCTATATTTTATTTTAGTGTATTTTTATACTGAAAATATAGATGTGAAAAAACAACAAATATTGCAATTTGGAAAAGAAAATTGCAACTGCCATCTTTATTTAATTTTACATTCAAAAAATATATAACATTTTGAGGTTTTTAGGTAAATTTCTAACCAAAAATTGCTGATTTTAGCATAAATGTGAAAAATAAAAAAAATAGTTTCAGAGGGGAATTGGTTAAAAAAAAATTAAATTTAAAATTTTCCTGATAATGGGAAAATAATTGTTGAAAAAAAAATTGTTTTTTTTAGTGTAGGTATTATGTTTATTTCACACCTTCTATCATGCATCTCCCAGCCTGGCAGACCAGCCACGTAATTACCTGCACGATTATTCATGCGGTGCTATATATACATCTTATAGCAGACCTCCCCAGCTGTTAACCTTGTATACAATTATCATCCTTCTCTCTCGCGCCTCTCTTCTTTCTCTGTAATTAATTATTCAATGTACCTGGTTCACTGCACTAGATTATTGCAGCACGCTCATTAGAAATGAAAGGTCGAATTTCATATAAACTACCAGCTGTTGACAGTTATTTTGACGGTAAAAATAAAGCGTTGCTTGATAGCCGCGATTATGCAAAAGTAATCCTTCAACTAATAGTCAAGTGGACTGGTCGTTGGAGAGTTTTTTTTTATGAGTTATCTTTTTGAATCGATAAATATAAAATAACAGTTAAAAAATATATAAATGTATACATTGTATTTATTAAATGCATGCAGTTTTGACCTGGTATGAGCCTCTTGCAGTCCCTGTATGGCTGGAGTGTGAGTGGAAGATGCAGCACAGGGAGTGAATCATTTCATGTGCTGATAGGAGGAGAGCAGAGTGACAAAGCAAAGAGCTTTGGGGACTTGTTTGAGATAAGGTTGGGGGCTGATCCGGGATGAGGTTGGGGGCTGGTCCAGGATGAGATTGGGGGCTGGTCCGAAATGAGGTTGGGGGCTGGTCTGGGATGAGGTTGGGGCTGGTCTGGGATGAGGTTGGGGGCTGGTCCAGGATGAGGTTGAGGGCTGGTGCGGGATGAGATTGGAGGCTGGTCTGGGAGGAGGTTGGGGGCTGGTCTGGGATGAGGTTGGGGGCTGGTCTGGGATGAGATTGGGGGCTGGTCTGGGATGCGGTTGGGGGCTGGTCCGAGATGAGATTGGGGGCTAGTCTGGGATGAGGTTGGGGGCTGGTCCGAGATGAGTTTGGGGGCTAGTCCAGGATGAGGTTGGGGGCTGGTCCGGGATGACCTGAGCTAAAAGGAAGTGGGTTGAATGAATCCGGATATCAGAGTGAGGATATCTAGTGGTAGAAGAAAAGTACTGCTGGGAAAGTCCCTAGGTTGATGCTGAAATTGCAGCAAAAGCTGGTTTTATTATTTTATCTTTAATGGATTATTAATTTTCATCTTGATATTAAATGCATGCAGTATACATATGTGAAATTGAAATGGTATGAGCCTCTTGCAGTCTCTGTATAGTAGGGTCGGAGTGTGAGTGGAAGATGCAGCACAGGGATAGGAGAGCAGAGTGACAAAGCGAAGAGCTTTGGGGGCTTGTTTGAGATAAGGTTGGGGGCAGGTCCGGGATGAGGTTGGGGGCTGGTCTGAGATGAGATTGGGGGCTGATCTCGGATGAGATTGGGGGCTGGTCCGGGATGAGGTTGGGAGATGGTCCGGGATGAGATTGGGGGCTGGTCTGGGATGTGGTTGGGGTTAGTCTGGGATGGGGTTGGGGGCTAGTCCAGGATGAGGTTGGGGGATGGTCTGGGATGAGGTTGGGGGCTGGTCCGGGATAAGGTTGGGGCTGGTCCGGAATAAGGTTGGGGGCTGGTCCAGGATGAGGTTGGGGGCTAGTCCGGGATGACCTGAGCTAAGAAGTAGTAGGTTGAATGATGCTGGCTATCAGACCAAGGCTATCTAGTGGCAAAAGAAACGCGCTGATGGGAAAAGTCTCTAGGTTGGTGCTGAAAATTGCAGCAAAAGCAGTTTTTTGGGGGAGGGGGGGGGCTAGTCCAGGATGAGGCTGGGGGCTAGTCTGGGATGAGGTTGGGGGCTAGTCTTGGATGAAGTTTGGAGCTAGTCTGGGATGAGGTTGAGGGCTAGTCTTGGATGAGGTTGAGCTAGTCTAGGATGAGGTTGTGGACTAGTCTGGGATGAGGTTGGGGCTAGTCTTCGATTAGGTTGGGCGCTAGTCTTGGATAAAGTTTGGGGCTAGTCTTTGAAGAGATTGAGGGCTAGTCCAGGTTGAGGTTGGGGGCTAGTCCAGGTTGAGGATGGGGACTAGTCTGGGATGAGGTTGTGGGCTAGTCGGGGATGAGGTTGGGGACTAGTCTTGGATGAACTTTGGGGCTAGTCTTGGATGAAGTTTGGGGCTAGTCTGGAATGAGGTTGGGGCTAGTCTTGGATGAAGTTTGGGGCTAGTCTTGGATGAGGTTGTGCTAGTCGGGGATGAGGTTGGGGGCTAGTCCGGGATGAGGCTGGGGGCTAGTCTGGGATGAGATTGGGGGCTAGTCTTGGATGAAGTTTGGGGCTAGTCTGGGATGAGGTTGAGGGCTAGTCTTGGATGAGGTTGGGGGCTAGTCTTGGATGAGGTTGGGGGCTAGTCTGGGATTAGGTTGAGGGCTAGTCTTGGATGAAGTTTGGGGCTAGTCTGGGATGAAGTGGAGGGCTAGTCTTGGATGAGGTTGGGGGCTAGTCTTGGATGAGGTTGGGGCTAGTCTGGGATTAGGTTGAGGGCTAGTCTTGGATGAAGTTTGGGGCTAGTCTGGGATGAAGTGGAGGGCTAGTCTTGGATGAGGTTGGGCTAGTATGGGATGAGGTTGTGGGCTAGTCTGGGATGAGGTTGAGGGCTAGTCCAGGATGAGGTTGGGGCTTGTCTTCGATGAGGTTGGGGGCTAGTTTTGGGTGAAGTTTGGGGCTAGTCTGGGATAAGGTTGGGGGCTAGTCCAAAATGAGGTTGGGGCTAGGCCAGGATGAGGTTGTGGACTAGTCCAGGATGAGGTTGGGGACTAGTCCGGGGTGAGGTTGGGGACTAGTCCGGGGTGAGGTTGGGGGCTAGTCTTGGATGAGGTTTGGGGCTAGTCTTGGATGAGGTTTGGGGCTAGTCTTGGATGAAGTTTGGGGCTAGTCTGGGATGAGGTTGAGGGCTAGTCTTGGATGAGGTTGGGCTAGTCTGAGGTGAGGTTGGGGGCTAGTACAGGATGAGGTTGTGGGCTAGTCTGGGATGAGGTTGGGGACTGGTCCAAGATGAGGTTGTGGGCTAGTCCGGGATAAGATTGGGGACTGGTCCGAGATGAGGTTTGGGGCTAGTCTGGGATGAGATTGGGGCTAGGCCGGGATGAGGCTGGGGGCTAGTCTGGGATGAGGTTGGAGCTAGTCTTGGATGAAGTTTGGGGCTAGTCTGGGATGAGGTTGGGCTAGTCCAGGATGAGGTTGTGAGCTAGTCCGGCATGAGGTTGGGGCTGGATGAACTTTGGGGCTAGTCTTGGATGAAGTTTGGGGCTAGTCCGTGATAAGGTTGAGGGCTAGTCTTGGATGAGGTTGGGCTCGTCTGTGATGAGGTTGTGGGCTAGTCCAGGATGAGGTTGGGGCTAGTCTTGGATGAGGTTGGGGCTAGTCTTGGATGAAGTTTGGGGCTAGTCTGGGATGAGCTTGGGGCTAGTCTTGGATGAAGTTTGGGGCTAGTCTTGAATGAAGTTTGGGGCTTGTCTGGGAAGAGGTTGAGGGCTAGTCTTGGATGAGGTTGGGCTAGTCTAGGATGAGGTTGTGGGCTAGTCCAGGATGAGGTTGGGGCTAGCCTTGGATGAAGTTTGGGGCTAGTCTTGGATGAAGTTTGGGGCTAGTCCATGATGAGGTTGAGGGCTAGTCTTGGATGAGGTTGGGCTCATCTGTGATGAGGTTGTGGGCTAGTCTTGGATGAAGTTTGGGGCTAGTCCGGGATGAGATTGGGGCTAGTTTTCAATGAAGTTTGGGGCTAGTCTTGGATGAAGTTTGGGGCTTGTCTGGGAAGAGGTTGAGGGCTAGTCTTGAATGAGGTTGGGCTAGTCTAGGATGAGGTTGTGGGCTAGTCCAGAATGAGGTTGGGGCTAGTATTGGATAAAGTTGGGGGCTAGCCTTAGATGAAGTTTGGGGCTAGTCCGGGATGAGGTTGGGGCTAGTCTTCGATGAATTTTGGGACTAGTCTTCGACGAAGTTTGGGGCTAGTCCGTGATGAGGTTGAGGGCTAGTCTTGGATGAGGTTGGGCTCGTCTGTGATGAGGTTGTGGGCTAGTCCGGGATGAGGTTGGGGCTAGTCTTGGATGAGGTTGGGGGCTAGTCTTGGATGAAGTTTGGGGCTTGTCTGGGAAGAGGTTGAGGGCTAGTCTTGGATGGGGTTGGGCTAGTCTCGAATGAGGTTGTGGGCTAGTCCAGGATGAGGCTGGGGGCTAGTCTCAGATGAGGTTGGGGGCTAGTCTTGGATGAAGTTTGGGGCTAGTCCAGGATGAGGTTGGGGCTAGTCTTTGATGAAGTTTGGGGCTAGTCTTGCATGAAGTTTGGGGCTAGTCCGTGATAAGGTTGAGGGCTAGTCTTTAATGAGGTTGGGCTCGTCTGTGATGAGGTTGTGGGCTAGTCCAGGATGAGGTTAGGGCTGGTCTTTGATGAGGTTGGGGGCTAGTCTTAGATGAAGTTTGGGGCTTGTCTGGGAAGAGGTGGGGGCTAGTCTGGGATGAGGTTGAGGGCTAGTCTGGGATGAGGTTGGGGGCTAGTCCGGGATGAGTTTGGGGCTGGTCTTAGATGAGGTTGGGGGCTAGTCTTGAATGAAGTTTGGGGCTAGCCTGGGATAAGGTTGTGGGCTAGTCTGGGATGAGGTTGGGGCTAGTCTTGGATGAGGTTGGGGGCTAGTCTTGGATGAAGTTTGGGGCTTGTCTGGAAAGAGGTTGAGGGCTAGTCTTGGATGAGGTTGGGCTGG